>NC_049205.1:3222655-3240510 GCF_013347855.1 Anguilla anguilla
TAATAATTTGACTGCATGCCTACAGCAGTGCTTTGAAATCCATGTCTGGACAGGACTGAGCAGTTTCTCGTGTTGTGGGTTTTGTGTGTGAGTCTGAGTCTACATGGAATGAGAGGCTCGTTCTTCTTTTGAGAAAAAGGGGCTTAATTTGAGTCCTGCCGTATCGATCGCTTCGCTGAGGAGCCGTATAGATCCACAGACGAGCGCCGGGCCGGTCTTTCAGGGACCTGGAGCTTGTGTCGGCCAGTCCGGTGAAACCTTTCTGTTGGACCGATCGCTTTGCACCCCTCCACGCCTGAGTCTTTGCAACCCCCCCCCCCCCGTGCTGAAAGACCTGTGACCCCACGGCGGTCGATTCGCGGGAACCCACCTGCTCCCGGTCAAGGGCTGTTCTTTTATTAGGGCCCCGCCATCAGGCTGGCCTGCTGAGGGAGAACGACGGGGGGACGTTCCCCAGCTGCTTGGAAGAGGCCTTTCCTCTCCTATGACCTGAAAAACATTAAGCACCCCCCCCAGGGGCGCAGCTGGCTGAGAGACTCTGTGCTCTGTTGTAAGGTCTGACTGCAGGATCGTGCCGCACGCGTTCAAGGTGAGGAGGTCTGGCTGCAGGATTGTGCCGCACGCGTTCGAGGTGAGGAACTCCTCTTGACTATTTCGGCGAGTGTAGCGGTTTTTTGGAGAGCCCCGCCCACCGCAATCAGACGTTGCCTGGAGTCAGGAATTTTAACCGGAGGGGCCAAAACACAGAGAGTGGGCATGAATCAACCCTGGCGGTTATTATATGGTCATCATCGATAAATGCATTTTGAAGTTTTTTTTTTTTCCACACCACACGTGCAGAAAATGTGTGTGCACTCACATGCACACAAACACACACACACACACCCTTACTAGGTCCCATCTTTGTGGATGTGTAATGACACCATCGTCCTCAGTTCGATAGGCAAACAAGCACACACACACACACACACACACACCGTGACAGCAAAGCAGTGCAGTGTGGGAAGGAGACAGGCTGCGTGCTGATTCGCTGTGACAGGCATGCTGCTCATTGGGAGACAGTGTGCCTCTGTAATTCCCAGCTATTAAGAGTGGATGCCTCACCACTCGCATGTAAAGCATCCACTCTTAATAGGGGCTTGCTTAGCGCTCTGACACAACTCCTCTCATCTTTCACATAAAAAAGCATCTCACTGCTTTCCCAAAGCCTGCTTCCATACGTAAGCACAGTGAACTTGTAGATCTGGGGAATACGGCTTTGTAGAAAGTGCACTTGGCGGAAAAGCGACTCTAAATGTCGGGACGTGCTGTTTGTTGAACAGAGAGCTGAAACTGCAGCGGAATCCGGTGTGTGTTTATGGGCGGAGTGAGGACAGCATGTGGAGAGTCTGGATGCGAGGTGGGACAGGTGTGTGTGCATGTAGGTGAGTGTGTGTACACGCATGTGTGTGTGTGTGTGTGTGTGTGTGTATGCGAGTGTGTGTGTGTGTGTGTGTGTGTGTATGCGAGTGTGTGTGTGTGTGTGTGTATGTATGCGAGTGTGTGCGTGTGTATATACAGACACACACTGTGTGTACCTTTAAGTCCTGAGGACGGCAGCGATGGGAGAGTGTTGGGTCTGACAGTCTGAGCGCTGAGCAGCCAGCTAATCTACACAAACCCCCCCCCCCACCCCCGGGCCCTGGAGCTTCGTCGAACTTTGAGCCGCCATCAGCGCCTCCCGGCCCGGCTGGCTGCTGCTCGCCCTCAGGAACACGCCGGGGTTTCCCGCCAAAACACCGACCCCCGCCGGCAAATAGCCGGAGCTGGGATTAGGCCCGGAGCCGTCGTCCGGCGGCGGGAAAGTATCGTCGTTTCAGCTCACGTCTGTCTGTTTCAGCGGGAGAAGTGCGTTTATTTCAGGGGGTGTGGATCTGTTATTGGGTGGGTGGGTGGGTGGGTGGGGCGGAGGGGGTGGGGGTGGGGGGGCATTAAATGTGTTTTACAGCACTGCCCAGATAGTCTGCGGAGTTAAAGAAATATCTCATTTATGAAATTCGAAAGACGGGTCTTTCTGTCACAAAAAAATAAAATAGTCTGTCATAACCACATATTTATCACCCTGCAGAAAGCAATGCAGCTTCTCTCTAATGTCAGTGTATTTCACTGGGCTGGTCTGAATGGGCAGTTCTGATTGGGCCAGTCTGACTGGGTCGTTCTGCCAGGCAGTTCTGACCCCTGAGAGGCAGCACAGCCCCTCTGAGGAGAAAAGGCTGTGTTTGTGGGCGGAGCTGGGAACCGGCTCTCATCCTCAGGGTCTGTAATTAGATACAGATAAAAGGGCAACCCCTGGCGCCCCCCCCCCCCCCTTCTCACCCCCCCCTCCAGGAGCACGTCTCAACTCCTCACTGGAGTCTGCTTCGGCTTATCTGTGAGCCGAGTCAGCTCCCCCCCACCCCTCACACACACGCACGCACACACACATACACACGCACACACACACACACATACACACTCACACACACACACACAACACACGTACGCACACACACTCACAAATACGCACACGCACGCGCACACACACACACACACACACATACACACACGCACACACACACACACACACACACGTCCCTCCTCTGGCTTCTTTGAGAAAGCGAGATTATTGCTGCCACTGAAGATCACAGCTACGGATGCCCGGGGGTCCGTTTGGACGGGGGCTGTGTTCTGTCTAATCATCTTAAGTCCCCACAGGCCACGCAGCGCTCAGCACACTGTGACACGTCCCCACGAGGAGCTCAAGTCTTCTGCGGCCCGTGCTTTTAATGCTAATGGCTCCTCGCTTAGCTTCTCACTTTCTTTGGTGCGACGTAATCTTTGGGCTCTTGTCTTGTTATTTGTAAGTGTTTATAACAGTCATTCAACTTGAATGTCGTGTGTGCGTGTGTGTGTGAGTGTTTATGTGCATTTAAGAGCATAGAGCTTATGTGTGTATGTAAGCGTTTGTGCGATCATAGGTGTATCTGAGTGAACTGTGTGTGTGTGTGTTTGTTTGTTTATTTGTGCGTGTGTGTGTGTGTGTTTGTTTGTTCGTTTATTTGAGCTTGTGTGTGTGTGCGTGCGTGTGTGTGTAAAGTGCAAACAAACCAAACAGTAGTAACCTCGATGCGAAAAACTGGCCGTGTGTGGTGAGGTGGTGAGGAGTCTGAGACCTTTGTTGGCATTTTTTTCCTGGCAGCTCTTGTATGGCACAGCCAGGCTTTATGAAATGGCCTCCATTGCTGATGTTCAAAGGAGATTAAGTCATTAATCCACAGCCTTCAGAAATATGGGTTTGTTCGGACACAAAGGGGTTTGTTCTTTCTTTCTTTGGGGATTATCTTTTTCTTGTGTGTTTCTTTGCTGTCTGTCCTTCCCGCGTGTGAAAAAATGTTCTGGCCTTTGAAGCTTATTGTACCAGGTTCCCACTTCATTGTGAAACAACAAAGGTAAATTTTAGGGTATTTATTGGGCTTTAAAATGGCGGATTAGGGCACGGGTAGTTTTCCAGACACATTCATGGCAGGAGTTCTGTGAGTTTGCTTCGGCGGGGGGGGGGGGGGGGGGTCTTACGTGCGCCATTTTGATTCCTGTTGGAATGTGCAGCTGCAGTTTTGTTCTGGTAGTAAACACATCCTCACAAACATGTTGAGTTTTGTGATTTTTTTTTTCCCCCGTTTTTTTCACTAGTTTGGATTTCCCAATTATAGAATGGTTTCAATTTTTTGATTTGTTTCCAGAGTGTGGGGCCCATCCACACACTAGTCCACAACCTTAACAGGTACCAGACCATGGGGCCCATCCACATACTGAAACAGTGCCTTAACAGATACCAGACCACGGGGCCCATCCACACACTGGAACAGAGCCTTAGCAGGATGCGCCACCCAGCAGCCCCTGAGTTTTGTGGTTTAATTGAATAAACAGGAGGAGAACAGTAAGCAAGATGAGCAATCGGCTCCTGGGAGCTCGCTGGCTCTTGAGAGCGGTCTTTAAGCAGAAATCGCGGTGGCATTGCGCCATCGCTTAAAAGTATATCTTTAATAATTCAAGGTAGATGCTATTTTTACTTCCCTTGCGTCTTTTGTTCATTGTACATATTTTTACATCAAGGTTTTTTTTCTTCTCTCTCTCTCTTCTTTAGTGATGGTGGAGGGTTTTCAGAAATTGTTGTGCATCCTTCACAATCCTCTCGTCAAAAAAGTAGAAAACTAAAGTTCAAAGTAATCCACAGATTTTCAAGAATAATTGGGTCAGGTCTAACCTACGCAGTACAGGTTTACATCATGAACCGCGCTGCATAGCTTTTAAAATAAAAGCTTTTATGACATTTTCAGTGAAATTAGTGCCTTTGTCTTCTTGACTATTTCTGGTTGTTCTGCTCAATACTTAAAAACCCCTTTCTCCAAACAACACCTGTTTTAAAACAGCTTTTTCCGTCTCTACACTACAAAAAAAAAAAAGTAAAGGTGCATTTCAGTCCTTTCTATCATAAAACTAAGCCTTTTTTCCCCTGAAAAGAAGTCCTGCTGGATGATCTTGTTTGCTGCAGGTTGTAGGCAGTTTGTAGACGTCTGTCATGGCATTTTCAGTCATTTTAAGGCCCTTTACTTTAGGGGAAGAGGTCCTCAATCTTATCCAGAAAGGGCCAGTGTGGGTGCAAGCTTTCATTCCAACTAAGCAGTTACACACCTGACTCTACTGATCAACCGCTACAGTCTTTGCTAGGGGCCTTGATTAGTAGGATCAGCTGTGTAACTGCTTGGTTGGAACACAAACCTGCACCCACACCGGCCCTTTCTGGAGAAGATTGAGGACCTCTGCTCTAGGGGCGCTGCTGTCTGTCTGAATGACCCAGCAGGACGCTGGGCTCCGCTCCCAGAGCTGCAGGCCCTCGCCAGGCTCCGACGCGTGGTGTGTCACCCGGGCGACACTTCCATAAAACGCCTCTAAACGGTCAGTGGGTCGGCGATGCCTTCCCCCTCACCCCCCCACCCCCCCCACCCCCCCAGCACCCAGCGCCCAGCGATAGCGTCTTACTGACATTTCCCTGCCTGCCGGGTGGAGAGGGCCCCCCCCCCGAACAGAAGCTAACAGCCGCTAGCCACGCGTGTAATGGGGTCAAACTGCGAAATCTGTATCCGCGGTGACACATGAGAGGCAGGGAATACCCACAATGCATTTCCTCCCCCATTTCTGCGTGTTTTTTTTTTTCTTTGTAGTTTTTCTATAACAAAGCAAAGTTGAAGAAAAGAGGGAAAAGCTGTTCTGGGGGGAAAAAACAAGCAGTCACTGGCAAGAGAATTGTCCCTTTTTATGATTTATAATGTATGTGAAACAGCTTTAATCTCCATTATGGATCAGTGTGCGCCGGATTGCCAAAATTGAAGCTTATATTCCATCCAAATGCAATGCGCTTTGTCTTTCACTTTAAGTGACAGAATTAAACATAATTTATTCATCTCTCACACAGCAGTGTTTGGCAGTCTTTGAGAGTAATCAAAAGTGAAAAAGAACCAAAAAAAAAAAAAAACGATAACGGCCTGAGCCATAGTCAGACGTTTTATCTTTCATATTACGGGGTAGGAATGGAAATCTAGGCTTTTATTCAATTATCAATATAATTTTTTAATGGGCTCACTGACACTGTATATATTATAAACTAAGTTGGACTATTTTAAAACGTCTAAATGGCCATCAAAACAAACAGATTGTGTTCTTTACCTCCGCGATGTAATTCATATGCGTCTCAGTCCATTTTGTCGTGCTGTTTAGACGGCTTTTGCGATCCTAGCAAACATAAGACACAGTCGGTGAGAGCTGAGTCATTCTTGGTAGGCGTGTCATGGCTGAGGATCAGATATTGATATTTATTATCATTATTATTATTATTATTATTATTGTTACAATTGTTACTACTACTAATACACTTCTACTACTGCTATTCGTATCATTTTAATGGAGGCATTATCTCTGTAATACTGTGTCGGGGGAAACTGACGTCCCTGTTTCCCGCTCTATCTCTCCCGAGCCTCCTGCCTTCGCGGAACCCCGTGGCTACCGCCAACCGCCGGGGCGCGATACCGCCGGCCGCCACAGCGGGGCCCGCCGCCCGGCCTCGCTTCGTCTTCGGCGCGAGTGACGCGTCCAGCTTCGGGAGAGAGAAAACAGCGAGACGCCCGGCTTTCCCGTCGGATGGCGGATTGAAATGTGTAATCGCGGTCGGGATTTGATTCGACTGAGCATGACGGTCTTTCTACGCGGGCTAGCGATAGCTAACGGACAGACAGCCAATCACCTCCTCCTCGGGACGCTGTTTACCAACCGGGCCAGGATTTACCATAACTGCCATTTTTAAAGAATAACGGATTATCGCAGACACGAGTGGTGAGAAAACCGCCAGGATTCCAAACGTAAAGCGTTTTGGCCGTATAATTTGGAAAAAAAAAAAACAGCAGGCTTTGAACTGAAATTTCCTTTAAAATAAACGGTGCACGTTTGCTGAGGTTGAATTTCAAGCTAGAACGGTGGAGTGAAAGTGTGCGTTCTGGCACTGGTGAAACTCAACATCTCGCTCATTTCAACTGCCACTCGGTGGGCCTGCAACTGAATAAAATTTTTTTTTTAAACTAATTGAAAGGAAGTAGTTTACCCCCACAGGTGTCGGCTTTCCTTGGCAGACGGAGTATATTTTCCCCTCTGCTGGCGTTTTGTGAAGTGAATGCGTTCCTCTGTCTCGCACGGGGCAGTTGGGTACGTCCGCGTGCGTGGAGCTGGAACATCGTCTGAATCCGTGACGTTCTGGAGGGAAAAGCCGAATTAAAACCCGTAACTGCCTCCGCCGCCCCTCTCCGCCGTCTCTCGCCATACGCTCTCTCCCTCCCAGTGGCGCTGTAACTGAATATACTGCCAGCTCATTAATGAAACGTTCAATTAGGATCTTTAAAGAGGTAATTACACACTGGATACCCCACCCCCCCACCCCCCCCGATCCACTGGAGTCTGGCTTCTCAGACTGAACGTCAGCATGTGGACCGGAGCCAGAATCAGCCAATAGGAACGCTGGATGACTTCATTACAGGTCCTTTAATCTGGCGCCGGCAGCCCCGTAAATAAAGTGTTTATAATCGGTGATCAGGCTGGCCGTCAAAGTCCCGCCGTTATCGTGAGACTGCGGGCCCTTTGGGGCGAGCGCTGTGCTTAGTCATGTTTCCATTGAGCTGTGTGATGCACAGTTTTAAGTTTGAATCTGGGGCCAGGAGTTCATGTTGGGGTGGGGGGGGGGGGGGTTTGTTTGCCAACAGTTATATTAGCTGAAGCACTGTTTTAGGTGGAAAAATAGGGGTGGCACTCATCCTCACTTGAGGTGGATTGTGAGGTTATTCAATAAAGAGGTTTTTTGTTATTCCAGCTCTTCTCTCATATCTGTCCGCTGCAGTGGACAGGTTGACTGACGTCTCCACGGTGACAGATTCCCTCTCAGTGCCCGAGGGGGAGTTTCTCACGGCCAAGTGACAGTGTTCCTCATTTTAATGAGGGGGGGGGGGGAGGGGGTAATAATAATTGATACATAGATTCTTGGCTTGCATCGTTTTTCCTCAGTGGGTGGATGTGGAGATTCGCCGATGCTGATGCTGGTGTAATTTGGCCTGTCGAGGCTCCTCCAGATGGTGGGGAAGATTTGGTGCATCTGGGCTCTGAATCGGTATATTTAGCCGCTTTGCGGCATCTCTGCCGATGGCTCGCTCCGTCCCTCAGTCCGCCCCGAAGCTAGAACCCGTACAGGAAGCAGGTGGAAACTTCTCTATTGAGACGAATTCCCTGCTCAAGCAAGTTCTCCCCACCTGCATACATCTGGCTGCCAAACAAACTGCGACTCCATTTTCAGCTAAACAAACTGTTTCTCCGTTTTCAGCTGGTAGTTTGACTCACTTTGATTGCGTCAGAGTTGCCAACTCGACAGTCTGAACTAGGATGTGCAGAAAGTCCAGTTTGCTTGACTTTTTAAAGTTTTTATTATTTATTAATATTCCGTACAATCGTGGTTTTTGAAGCATATGTCTTGGCATTCAGACTCTTCGAAGCCCTAATAAAAAATATAGGACACTATTCTCTTCTTTTTAGATTCAAGTTGGTATTTTTGTGTGACAAAATGCACAGATAAAATGTAATAAAAAATTGTTACTCCAAATATTCCTGTTTAGGAGGAGCAGTGTGTATGTATTCTCACTTACTGCTTTTAGAAATAGTTGTACATCAACATTCATGGTGTGTGTGTGCCTTACATTCACGGTGTGTGTGTGTGTTTGCATACCTTACATTTACTGCATTCAAACTTATACATTTTCAAATTGGGATGACAGTTGTAAAACGTAGTGAACACACCATGTCTGTGGCCCAACACAGACACGCTCACACATGCACACACACACACACACGTGCACAGACACAGACACTCGCACGCACACCAACGCACAGCTATCACAGTTGCCTTTGGGAAGTGCTAACATTATCCATGCTGTGACAGGTAAATTATTTCTTATTGTGCTAAGTAATTGAAAGGGATAAAAATCCGTTAGCAATTCAATGGTCTCCGTAAAAGTAATGCTCATTTCAGTAATTTAGCTCAGGGAACATCGCTCCAAATTAACATTTAGATTATAGGAAACACATGGCATTTTAATTATTGCGCTGCCCTTTCTGGGCAATGTGTATGCCTAAAGCTTTGCTTTATGTTCTGAGCGTACTTTTAAATAATGGATCTCATTCTCAGAACAGCCTTGTACAATGGCTGCTAAAACTCCACCACCCAGAATAACTTTTTTTTTGTTTTTGTTTTTGTTTGTTCAGTAAAATAGACTTATTTACAGCGAGGATCGTTTATATCGACTATGAAACCCGGTGTCGATAAGTTCATCAGGGGTATAAGTTTTCAGTCAGTTTGGATGTCAGAGAGGCTATGTGGTTCTGGTCTCGAACTGTTAAATTTCCGATGCTTCCTTCAGAGATCAATGCTTTCAGAGCTGACAGCCGCATCAAGAATTATTCATCGACTCCTGTGAAAACCCATTTACTTTTCCCTCCATTTCTCTGCGGACGTGCCTCTTAACTCAAATAAACCGACAGTTTTCATTTCATTATTTTTGCATGGCGCGCTGTGAGACAGACTGATAGATGCACAGTCAGTCTGACAAACAGTATGATCGGCGGATGGTTTTGAAAGATGCATTGTTGCGGTTAGCCAGGTGTGTATGTGGTGCGTTATACGGTGGTGGATCTTGGCACCAGATGCTAGACGGGCAGTGCCAGGGGTGCAGAGGGAGGGCAGTGGTTTAGTAGAGTTGAGGTTAGTGTGTGAATATATGCTGTCCGTGTGAGCCTGACGTGTGTAAGATGGCGGCCTGTTTAAGACCCCTCGCCTGCAGGGTATGACCTTGCGGTTGCCTTTCTGGCTGGGTGTCCAGACCCAACAGGTCACTGGATTAATAACTCACAGAGCCAGGGGTATGGGGCGGAGGAAGAGCCATTAATCTGACCTGAGAAAGACACGGGCGAGGGGCTTCAATGGGCCGGGGTGGGGGGGTGCTGCAAATTGGGATACCACCCCCTCCCGCCATGACCTGTACCCCCGTGCCGACTCCATGACCTGGAGCGTCCCGTCACGTCCCTGTGAGCAGTTTTGGGTGCCTGGAGTTCACGTCCCCCCGCGAGACAAAAACGTTACGCATCGCCCCACGCCTCGTTCGTTTGGCAGACGTGCGTATCCTGAGCTTCCTGCCGAGCAGGAGAAGAGAACGCAGGTGCGCACGCCGGATTAGCATGATCAGGATCGCCAGACCTGTCCAGCCGCATTCCCAGACCAGCGGGGTTCAGCAAAGCACACTGAAGCACTGGTGCAATTATGCCACCCGAGGTCCAAAACACAGATCCTGAATACATACCGATTATATCTGTAACAAGCCCTCAGAAGACAAAAAAACAGCATTTTACCAGCATTAGGTGTTCAGGGCAAAAGAAAAAAAAAAAAAGGATTATGAAACAGAGCAAGAAAAATAAGAAAATCTTAACGCCTACCAAGCTGTTCAGCTTATCCTGAAAGGGATCCGTGTGAGAAGCTCTATGGTAGAGCATTACACTAAACATACAGACATGTGAACGCGTGATGAACACGTATCCTGAGAGGGGATTGGCTGACAGGTTTCAGCATTCTGAGGGAGTACTGGGCCGCTGTTTAGCCTCCTCCAGAGGGGGGGGGAGGGGGGGGGGAATCGTGGCATTATCCAGCGGCTCCTCTCGTGGGAACGGCTTTGGCGAAGCTTTCGAGAGCTGTCATCATCGCCCGCGTCTGGCTGATCCGGTGTGTCAGCGAGCGGTACGAACGGGGGGGGCGGGGGGGGGGGGGGGGGGGGGGGACGGACGGTCGGACGGAAGCAGAGGTCTTAAATCAAAGCGACAGCGCTAGAAGAGATTAATAAGACTGTGCGGCGAGCGCCTGCTTCGATAGCTGAGCGTGGAGCGTAGCGAGCAGCGCCGGCCTCCGGGCTTCGGCTTACTGTCCGCAGGAGGAGCGGTAAGCCACCCTGAGCAGCCTCTCCGATTTTACGCCTTTGGTAAATAAGCCCGGTTTGTGCCCCCGCGAGAGCTGTTTAAAGCTCAGCGAGCGTCTCTGTCACCGCTTGGCGGATGGAGCGAGGGCATCGGCAGGGTGTGGGCGCAGAGCAGCGTGCCACCGGGTGTCGTCGTGCCCGGGCGGAACGAGCCGTCGCCGCGGGCCCATTGGCCCGTTCGTAGAGCCCCGCTGGGATTGGTCCGGTACCACGTCTCCCAGAGCGAGGATTAGACACCCCCGTGCAAGCATAAAGAATCGAGATCTCATCACCAACATGCCCCAGAGGGGCACTGCAGGGGAAATCAGGGCAGTTTTACTTCCTTTTTTATTGTGTCCCCCCCACAACTTTCATGTATTATTCTTTTCGTATAACGAAATCAGGATTTGTCCAGAGAGAGGGGAAAGACGCATTGATGAGAATTTCACTCGTTTAATACCGTTTCCCTGCCTGGGATGTTCCATTTCATTAAAAAAACGGGGGGGTATGTGCAGTTAGTTCAGACCATAAGTCACTCTGCCGGTGCGTCCCACCAGCGGGGCTGTTTGGGAATGGGCTCGTCGGGGGAACGCAGGCCTGACATTTGCGTCAGAAACTCGGAGACGGGCCACGCGAAGGGAAAAGTGCATGCTGGGGGATTTTAAAGAAGCCGTCACCAGGCCCCGAGTATCCTGTTTGCGTTTCGGCAGAGTCGCAGGTGACGGGCAGGAGCGCACGCGACTCGGTCCATAACCGCCATCTCGCTCGCCAGAATGCTGGCCGGGAAGGGCGAAACAGCTCCGCGATCGCTCCAACTCGGTTGTCAGGAGCAACCCAGGCTTCTTCCCTGGCTGTAAAAGGTTTCCCTCTGCCGCCGTCATCCGTATCGGTCCGAGATCCAGATTCCGGATGATCCCCGGGACTCCGCTGCTCCTCTTTGCCTGGGCGGCCGGCAGCGCCGACACGCTCTCTCCAATTAGCGGCGTTCGCGGTAAAGCCTGGCTTGTTAGCGCACGAGGCCGCCGCGCTGGAGCGAGCCCAGCGGCCCCGCGGCTCGGAGAGAAGCGGCTCTGCTGCAGAGGAGAAGAGAGGCTCTGAGCGTGAGGACCTCCAATCCTCAGTCTCATTGTGTGCATTGTTGAGAAGTAAAAACTGGAGCGTCTGCTTTTGTGGAGAAGTCGTCAAGGAAGGCAGTGTGTACGTATGGTGTCTCCCGCACACGTATAGATCTAATCTGAGTTTAAACCTCAGGGTTGGCTGGATGGAGAGCTGACTGTCAGCCTTGCTGAGCACCTGTAGCGTAACGCCTGGGGTCTATGGGAATAAGGGCCAGCACTGCAGACGTGTCCCTGGCAGGGGATGATTGGCATGGCTGGCAGCCCTGTTAACGCTGATAGGCGGCTGGCGTCTGCTGGCAGCCGGAAGTTCCTCACCTTGGCACAGGGTGCCCCCTGCTCATGTGGTCCCTGCTCTTGTGGACCCCTGTCCCTGCTTGTGTAGCCCCTTGCTTGTGTGGACCCCTGCTCTTGTGGCCCCTGCCCTTGTTGCCCCTGCTGATGTGTCCCCCTGGCCTTGGGGCCCCCCTGCTCATGGGGCACCCACCCGCATGGCAAGGGGAGGGGCTCTGTGGGGGTGCCAGAAACACGCCCAAATCAACCTTCACACATAAGGTACTCTGCAGAACACAGTGAGCACATACACTGGTTACACACACACACGCACCCTGGATACACACACACACACCAAGAGAAAACGTACATGCATAGTCCTGGGACGGGCTAGATCTGCCGTCAGTGTCAGTGTCAGTGTCAGATCAAAGGCGATCGCTCTTCCTCCGACAGCTGCATTATCACCACACCGCTGGGGGTCTGGGGGGGGGGGGGGGGGGGGGGGGGGGGGGGAGATGTCTCCGCTGCTTCACCGCGAGCTCCTGCCGCTTCCTCAGGTTGTTTTTTAGATGAGACCAGAGAGACGTGTGTTTTTTTTCTTCTCTCTGCTTCAGGCAGGAGCCCCGCTGGTAATTCTACGTGTAAACTTGTTCTCAGCGCTGGGACAGTCAGAGGCCCGGTCGTGTAGCGCACAAGGTTTACAAACCCCCACAGATGGGTGTTTGTCTCTGTCTGCGTGAGAGAGGGAGGGGGGCAGGGGGAAGCTGAGAAGTAGCCAGGTTTAGGAGGGGGGGGGGGGCAGGTGGCTTTTGTAAAAGGTCTAGTGTTTGAGTCATATGTTGAACATTCACGTACATCTTTGGTCTGTTCTATTTTGGGAACAAAAAAAGAAAATGCCAAAAGAAAAAAAAAAAAATTGTGAGATATTGTCCGTTTAATTTTGCAGGATTACCGGGTACCCCTACTGGTGTTGGCGCTTATAAACAGGGTAATGCCCACAGAGGGGAGGGGGAAGAGGGTGATTGACTGTGTCAGTTTAAGGCTCTCTGCTTAAGAGTGGCAGCTGTGTCTGTTTCACACGTTCAGGGCCTCCTGTACCAGCCTGCAAAAGCCCAGGTTAAAAACATGGAGCAGAGCGGCTGTTTGCTGTGCTGTGCTGGCAGGGGCATCGCTGATGGGCTCTGCAGACCTGCTCTATGCCCAGCTGTCTGCCAGCTGCCAGAGGTGGTTACACGCTCTCTGGTAATGTCTGCCCACACGCTCCACTCACAGAGAGACGAGACCGCACCCGCACCCTGGTTACCCACCACACAGAGAGATTCTCTGTAGCGCTTGTTTGTTTATTTGTTTGACACTCTTATCCGGTGTGCGCCATAGTGACGAGATGCATTACGTGTGCGTATCACGGCAACACCAAACTGTGACACCACGATATCAGTGTTGCCAAACAGTGATCCATGTGGTCAGTTTTGCCAAGCAATGATTCACGGGATCAGTGTTGCCAAGCAATGGATCCACACGATCAGTGTTGTCAAGCAGCGGATCCATGAGAACCGTGTGAACTTGTGTCACGCTGTCGGTCTCATTAGGACTCACGATGAGCCTGCAGTGAAAAGGTGAAATGGGCTGGGTCATGTGTGTGTGTTAGTCTGGAGCGGCGATTCCCTGCGATGTTGTGTGTTTTCGATAAAGATATGGCGTCGAGAGCGAGACGCGCAGCGCTGCCTCTGATGAACGATGGCAGGCCCCTTGCTCGCTCTCGCCCTCGCCCTCGCCCTCGCCCTCGCCGAGCTGGAGCAGAGCAGAGCTGGAGCAGAGCAGAGCTGGAGCAGAGCAGAGCGGAGCAAATTGCGCGCAGCTGTTTCTCTCCCTGTAAGGTCTGGGGCTGAGATTAGTTGCGGTGGCGGAGAAGTGGCCTGCTCTGCCTCCTCCGCCTCCTCTGCGGCTCTCGGGGGACCCCGCTAATGACCGGAGAGGAAGAATGAAGAGCTCTCCCTCGCTCCCCGAAGCCTCTGTGCGCTTCGCCCCTAATGAAGGTCCGGGCCTGTCCTCCTCGCTTGTGTTCCTCGCCCTCCCTCCCTCCCTCCCTCGCTCGCTCGCTCGCCTTTCTTCTCCTTCTTTTTTTCATCCCTCCTGCTGATGGACCCACTCTGAGGCCTGTCTCTCCGCTTGCAGCCCAGTTTGACGGGCACAGATGTGACCTGACAGTCAGGCTGTACGAGTGGATTTAAGGACAGGGCGATGGGACAGCCAGGCTGTACGTGGTTGTGAGTGGATTTGAGGACAGGGGAGACGGGACAGGGCTCCACCGATGGTCCCGCAGACAGTATCTGCCAATCGCTGTTTGCTTTGCTCAGTTTGTTGTCACCAACATGCCCTGTGATTGGTGGAGAGGAAATTGATGATGCTAACATCCTATCCCTGTCCCAGTCCTCATTTACCTGCATAGATTTTACTGTTCACTATGTGTTCTGCTGTATTTGTGTTTTGTTTCAGTGTTTCCTTCATGCACTATTACCAGTTTGTATTTTCATGTGACAGCCCTGTTTTTGATCAAACGTATCGGCCTGCAATTCCAGCGTGCTGCTTGTCTGGGATACTGCGAGAGTATTATACTGGTGTTTGGGACAAATGGAAGTGATTTAGGAAATGATAATTGCCAGTCAAATTATGCCAATGCGTGGCCTCGGGGGAATTTGGAGTGGATTTGTGCTCAGCGCTGCAGAAACATTTACTGATAATATAATTACAGATTTTTACACCTGCGCAGAGGCAAGACATTTTCTGGTTTTGGATGTCAGGAAGAGTCTTGTAGCGACTGCTTATCTCCCAGACTGCACATCCTGTGTGTTTCAGTTCCTTTTCCTCCCTGGAAGGCTGCCATTCACTTCTGCCATACACAGAAGAGTGAAGCGAGTGAAAATTAAAAGAGAAGAGAAAATGATGACTGAAAGAGTAAAGTGAATGGTGATTATCATGCTGCTTCATGCATCTCTCTCATCTCTCCCCCGCCCCCCTCTCTCTCTCTCTTGTCTCTCCCCCTCCTCCCTCTCCCCCCCCCTCTCTCTCCAGGCTGTGAGAGTTTCCTGCATCTGGGGAGATCAGAACAGATTTTGCTCAAAGTGGCCCGTGCTCGCTCGGCCTGCTGGAGGATGCTGGTGCCAGTCCTTCCCATCATGCACTTTGCCAGGCTGCTGCTGCTGATCCTGGGCCTGCTCGGTCTTACCGCTGCTGAGAGTGAGTATCTTTTACACACATCCAAATTCAGTCATTTTTACATACCCAAACATGTAGCGCAGCAGTTAGTGCTGATGCCTGGTAAGGAGGTGGTTCTGGGTTCCAGTCCCAGCCAGGGCTGGATCCTCTCTGCATGGAGGGTTTCCTCCAGGTACTCCTCTGTTTTGCCCTGAAAATAACATGGTCACGCTCACTAGTTTACATTTTCTCAGCTTTATTTTACTCCATAGAATTCTCACTGTCTCTGTTTCTCTCTCTAAACCTCACTGGACTGTTGTTATTACATGGGTTTAAAAGACTCCAATCCAATCACCACTTTAGTGGTTATATGTAGTACTTTTCCATTATTATGCTGAAAGCAAGTAATTTCTTGAACTTGAATTTGGTGTTGGTCGTATGGAGACCATGTTCATTCTGTGGCTATTATGGCGTTTTACATTTTAATAAAAGGAAACTGCAACGCTTATGAACTCGCATATTCATCATGTGGCTTTTTTTAACACTAAATTCACGGGGAGAAACATTTAGCAGGGTCTTTATCCGCGGTAAAGCAAAAAAAACAGACAGATGTAGGTTTTTAATCGAGAGTGCCCCCCACGGCATCGTGGCCTTTGTGCGATTCGCGGCGTGCGGTGTCCTGCGGCTGCTGTAGAGGGCGGGCATTTCCATTGTCGCCAGGAAAGAGGCCCGTGTGCCAGCGCCTGCATTAGAATAGAATGCATTTCCTGCTACCGCGGGGAGCGCGGCAGTGAGGGGGTCAGGTGGCGATTGGAGAAAAGCCTCATTACGGTCCTTTCCAGCGCAGAAATGCCCCCGTTCGGCTTTAACAGTCTGAATATGAGACCATTCTCCCGCTGACACACCTCAGAGAACCCGGGGATGGAAATTGATGGGTTGGACTAAAAACTGTGGCAAAACAGTGATATTTCTAGCATTACTCTCTTTTTTTTTTCCACACACAAATGGGTTTTTGTTCTGTTGGAAGACATATTTCACACGAATGGAAAACACTCAGGGAGGGGGGAAGTGGGAGGAGGAGGGGAAGGGGTGGGGGGCGGGGGGGAACAAAACACCATACCTCATCATCCAAATGTTTGTTTTTTCTTTTATCCGTTTGTTTTTTTTTTTCAAATGGAATGGCTGCTATTTTATCGATTTCACTGATGGTGTCTGCTCACTTTGTCTTCCAGGTAGCTGGAAATAAGAAAGTGAACTGTCTCTGGTAGATGCTGCAGGGGATTTTTATATCTTAGCACAACCAATTAGTCAAGATAAAACATAAAAAATACAACTTGTCTGTATTCGGGTATTTTCTTTTTTTGTTTGGGGTGGGGTGGGTGGTAGTCGGCTGTTAGTTTGCCTTATAAACCAAACACGAGGGGCTAGGTTCCTGTGCTTTAGACCTGGGCTTTTAACCCAAAGGTTGCAGGTTCAATTCCCAGTTGGGGCAGGGCTGCTATACCTTTGAAGTCCTCCAGCACATATCCGGGTGTATGAATGGGCGCTAGGCGAATCTTCGTGTGAGGCTCTCTCGATAAGCACGTCTGCCAAATGCCAATCAGGCAAGCTAAATGCCAGGGATAGATTCTCATCTGTGGCCTTTGACAGTGCACCCCTGCTGTGTGGCCCACACATCGCTCCACCAGAGGGGATTAAGGCTCCTCCGATGCTTTGGTGGGAAAATTGGAAGGTGGGGGGCGATCTAGCCTTGTGCTTTTCTTTTTCATCAGCACTCTCACTGAAAATGACATCACCAGTTGGTGATGTCATCACATGTTTTATGGTAAGAGAGTTGACAGTTTTTTTTTTTTTTCCCCTGCCTGGAAAACAATCTCAGGTGTCCTTTAAATCTACAGGGTTCATTAGGGTTTAGTGTTGCTCTTGGGTCCATGATTGACCACCGTAGGGGAATCAGTTAGGCGTGATGTCAGAGGTCAGAGGTCACGGTGGGGTCTTTGTTTCCAAGGTGACTCACAGAATATTGAAACCTTTGAAAAGATGTGTTGATGGCATTGACTTAGCCACCCCCCCATTTCTCTTCTTGTTGAGATTGAGATGCACTTTTCCCTCTTTTTGTTAGCGCAGCTGTTCAGTCCTAAAACAACATTTAGTCCTTTCTTTCTTTCTTTCTTTCTCTCTTTTTTCTTTTAAACTCAGTTGAGCAAATCCGGTTAAATCCAGCTTGATTCTCTCCTGTAAATCACCTGCTTGCCCCCCTGTCCCAGACGCGGCTCGACTAATCTCACTCCCCTTAATGGCGTTTTAATTGATTGTTTCCAGGTGGAGTGATAATACGGTGTCAGTGATTAATGACCTTTCTGAATCGAATAAGTGTTTTCGAATGCCGCTGCAGTGGCCCCCGGCCCCCCGGCCCCGGCCCCCAGTGTGTTAGCCCTGCTCTTAGGCCCGTGCGGGACGGGGGGAGGGAGAGAGGTACACCTGTAGAGCCTCGCTCTTTTAACGGACCCCTCTCTCTGCCGCCTGCTATTGGCATCGATCACGCAGAGCCCGCCTGTCATTACGCTTCTGAAGTGCTCACCAAAACAACAACAACAACAACAAAAACAGCGCAGTTTCCATCTGCTTGTCAAAGTTGACTCATTCGAAACTCCCCCCCCCCCCCCCC